>NW_022476027.1:9130-23674 GCF_009193645.1 Aspergillus pseudonomiae | reverse complement strand
TTTTAATTTTTTTTCCAGAGAGAGAGAGAGAAAAGTCAATTACCACAGGCATTGCAGGACGGGACATGTACCTAGGGTCGTTGTCGGCATCGGCATCTAAGCAGTGCAGGGATCGACCAGGGGGACATGTGAAGCACTGAAGCGTCGGTGGTTCTCGGAGGCTCAACTACTCCGCACTCTCCGCCTGCTGACTCTAGCCAACCTCGACCCCCTTCAAGGTTCTTTTTTCTCGGCTTGTTCGAAGAATTCCTCGGACTCTTTCCCCTGAAACCCAGGGTTGGATTTCCTATTTATAGATCGTACCGTCGGCCTTACGGGGCAATTCGATGACCAGTCGGTGGAGAGTCAATCCATCATTCCCACCCACTGACGGGCGCATTGAAGAAGTCATTGTTTTGATTTAACGCATTCGATCCCCCACCTATACTTTCTCATCTTCACCTGCTCCCCTTTCCCTTCAGTTTGGCGTTGACCAAGCCAGATCATTCTCCTCTTGAATTTCACTGACGGAGTAATTGTCTACCTGGCCCGTTTGCCTTCTTTGCGCAGTCATGGCGGCTATGGAGGAGTTGGAGATCCACAGCAAGGTAAGGGGCATATGACGAAAATGACGTACTTGCGGAACCCTCGACTAACCGGTGCATGTGGTCGTCTTTCTTCTTTCTTCTTTGTAGTCCTACTTTGTTCGTTGGGTTAATGTTAAACCTGGTCACACGATCTCCTGGAGCATTCAACCGCATAGGAAGTCTCTCAACTTTGGCATCTTCAAGCATCCGGGCCATTCGGCCGTCCTGGGATCCAACAATTCGCCCCCTGCCGACTCGCACAGTACGGACTCGAATGAAAACCTGCCAGCCACCGCTCTGAATGCTAACTCCCGACAAAATGCTTCCACGCCGATTATTGAACGACTAACGGGCATTGGACTGAAACAAATTCATTGGATTGGCAAATGCGAGGCTGACAAGATTGTCAAGGGCACCTACGACGTGCCTGCGAATGAGGGTGGAAATTACGCGCTCGTTTTTGACAATACCTTCTCTAAACAGATCTCTAAGACTGTGACTCTCGTGCTACTTACCTACCCAACAGCCTTGTCCCCACAGTCGGCACCAGTACCCCACGCAGCGGTTCTACCGTCTCGTGGAACCGACTCCTCAGAATCTGGAAAGCCACTGGCTTCGCGAAGACGAGGAAACAGCTCCGCGAAGGTTCTACCGCCATCTATCAACACTGATCCGGCCTCAGTTCACACCGGTATATTACAGAAACGACGAAGGAAGCGTCATCAGGGCTGGGCGAGAAGATACTTTTCGCTGGATTTCACATCGTCTACATTGTCTTATTATCACGATCCGAACTCGTCTGCCTTACGCGGCTCCATCCCTTTAAACTTAGCCGCCGTCGCGTGTAACGAGAACTCACGCGAGATTTCAATTGACTCCGGCACTGAAGTTTGGCACCTTAGAGCCAGCAATGACCAAGAATTTATCTCATGGAAGCGGGCTCTAGAACGAGCATCCTCCTCTAAGACCCCGGCGGCGGAAGAAAGCCATCCCGAACCCCTGCTGCGCGTACCGTCACAGCGTGTTCTCACCAATGCTGCGGAGGAGCGGGAATGGGCGCAGGTTGAGAGCCTCGTGAGCAAGATATCTGGATCCAGGGATGCTGTACGCCGGTTGGCCAAGGATACCGATCCAAAGTACTTGAGCTACAGCGCTCCTGAGCGGCCTCGCGGTCGGTCACCAAGTCCACATCCCGAGGCAAATGGCGATGAGTCGTTCGAGGCGCGTGAGAAGCGTTCCTTCTGGAAACGGAAGGCCAGTGGAAGTTCCCAACTGGGTGGAGTCAAACGCACGACGAACACGCCCTCCTCCACGCAACTAGTGGTGCCAGGTCCCTCCTCTGGAGACACTGCTTCGCTCTCAGGTGACCGTAAACCGAGTAGCATCACCAGCCACCCAGATCAGATGGAAGAGATACATGACCATCTGATGGCCGTGCTACGCGATCTAGACAGTGCCGTCACCGAATTCTCGACCTTGATCGCGGAAAGCAAACATCGACGACATCCACCCGGCCTGACAACTCAGTCTCGACTCAGCATAGAATCGGATTTGTCTCAGGAGTTCTTCGATGCTGTCGACGGAGGCAGTTCGTCTCCGCTGTTAAAGATAAAGGGTGATAGTGATGACGAAGGGGCAGATGACTTTACCGATGCTACTGCCCGGCAGGCGGAGGATAAAGTCGTGGTGGACGACGCGCCGTCGGACAGTGACGATGAAGCCTCTGAAACTCCCACGCCTCAGGGTGATCGATACGCCCCGCTGTTTCCTCCCAAACCCAAATCACTCACTCCTTTGCCGCTCAGCAAAGTTCCTCGTCGTTCGAACATTCCCGCCCCGACAGTCATGCCTCCCAGTTTGATCGGGTTCCTCCGCAAGAACGTCGGTAAAGACCTTTCCCAAATCTCGATGCCAGTATCCTCTAACGAGCCGTTTTCCTTGTTACAACGTGCGGCCGAGGTGATGGAATATTCCATGCTGCTAGACCATGCTGCTAGCGCTTCCGATGCCGTCGAACGGCTTATGTATGTGACTGCCTACGCACTCTCATCACTGTCTTGCAACCGGGTCAAGGAGCGGTCCATTCGGAAGCCCTTCAACCCCATGCTAGGAGAGACATACGAGCTTGTCCGCGAAGATCTCGGGTACCGATTCATTGCAGAGAAAGTTTCTCACCGGCCCGTGCAACTAGCCTACCAAGCTGACAGTAAGGATTGGAGTGTTGCGCAATCACCCATGCCAACGCAGAAATTCTGGGGGAAATCCGCAGAGATTGTGACCGAAGGAAAGATGAGATTAACACTACATACGACCGGTGAGCATTTCAGTTGGTCCAATGCCACGTCTTTCCTGCGCAACATCATCGCAGGTGAGAAATATTCCGAGCCTGTCGGCGAAATGTCGGTTGTGAACGAGACGACTGGGCAGAAAACCGTGTCGGCCTTTAAGGCAGGAGGCATGTTCTCCGGCCGCAGCGAGGAGGTCGTCACGAAAGCACTGGACTCTAGCGGTCGTGAATTACCTCTCGGGCTAACGGGTACCTGGACCACTTCACTCCAGATGACTAAGAATGGCTCTGCCATAGCACCTGTGTGGAATGCCGGGCCGTTGGTATCCAACGCACCAAAGCACTACGGCCTCACTGTATTCGCAGCCACCCTCAATGAGATCACCCCAATCGAAGATCACAAGCTTCCACCGACGGACTCGCGCCTCCGCCCCGACCAACGGGCCTTGGAAGATGGTGACGTTGACCGGGCAGAGGAAGTTAAGGTCAAGCTGGAAGAATCCCAACGTGCCCGCCGCCGCGAGATGGAATCAGCAGGTCAATCGTGGAATCCAAGGTGGTTTACCCGGGTGGACGATGATCTTGCCGGAAATGAAGGCGAAGTCGTGTGGCGTCTAAAGTCGGGTAAAGAGGGATATTGGGAAGAACGGTCGAAAGGAACTTGGGCCGGTGTGGTTCCAGTGTTTGAAACGTAACTTTATTCTTCTTACATTGGAGTCAGCGCATATGTATGTATGTCCGTTTCGTATATATAGTCATGTCATTATGATCTGGACTGCCGTGGCCATGTGTTTCCGATGACTAGCTATCTATATTGTCGTACGGTGTCCTTCTCAGAACACCAAGACAATTGTACCACGTAGATGATTCACCTAGGGTAGATGCTATGGCTAAAGATTGAAGAAGATGCTATCGATCTGAAGAGAATCTTCCGTTAAGTAATCTACTAGATACGATTGCTTGCAAACCAAACTAGCCAAGGAAAAATATGAGAAAATATACAGTAACAGAAATGATTGAGAACATAGCCAACATGATTACACATCTTCGTGTATGATGTATGTTTAGCGAGTTGACCCGAAACGATAAGACAAAAGCGGACGAACTAAAATTAATAATCCTCATCCGACTGCTCATGGACAGCCCACCGTCGACTATTCCGCGACTTCGCAGTCTTCTTTGCTGCCCCCCGGTCAGCCGGTGTCTGCTGGCGAACCATGACCGGGAGACTATCCAACACGGCTCGGTTGCCCTGATAGTAATGCACCGCAAATCCGCCCTGGAGAATCCGTCGGAGTGAATTCAGCCGAATCCATTTCCACCACCGGTCGATGTTCATCACACCCTGTCGGCCGACCTTCACAGTCAGCTTGCTACCGTAATGTCGATTGGTGTCTTGATCGATGGCTGTGTTGTACATCGGACCGCGACGCGGATCCTCAACTGTGGTCAAAATCGAGACAAAGTTGCTGTGTAGGTTCTTTTTATCCTTCTTGCTGATGCGTTTGTTATGTACCGTGGCCAGTGACTGGAGTTGCTGCTCAAGCTCGTGAGTATTGTGGTAGGCTTCGTAGCGCTTAATCAATTTAGGCCCCTGTCGGTCGTCTAGAGATTCACCGTCTGACTCGGGCTCGCTATCCTCGTCATCGTCATCCTCTTGGGGGGTGTAGCTCTTCTCGTACAGTAATGCGATATTTTCACCTGCTGCGATTTGGACAGGTGACTCACTGCTGTTTAACTGGTCCATGAAGATTTGAATTGCATCTTCGCTTTCACCTTCGAGGTCTTCTATTTCGACTGCCAGAACACCCCATTCCTGAAGAGCCGCGGTGACACTACTCGGGTCGTCGGTAGCATCGATTGACTGCCCATCAGAAGCTGCAATGTCTAGGAAGAACGTCATCTGGTCAAGAATTCCATCCTCTCCTGCACCCCCGAAAATAGTGCATGCGCCTAGACAATGAATGGCGGCAGTCTTTACAAGATTGGATGTCGAGTCTCGAATAGCACGAGTAAGTATAGGTTCCACATTTTCATAGATGCCGTTGTCGACCGCGGTGATGACAAGGAGCTCAAGCGCTCGCAAAGCCAAGGTAGTCTCACGCACACTAGATTCAAATTTGACACTCCGGCAAAAGGCGCCCAAAAGGTCGTTGACGCTGCTTCGAATGCGTTCCTCGACATAGTGACACTTCAACAGACGACAGAATGCAGCGTAGCATTCTTCGCGGCTCAGTACACTGCTACGCTTGCGATCCAAGATATCTTGGATGACATCGCCAAGTTCTTGGGCCCAATTGTTGTTGTCAACCTCAGGGTTATCGGTCAAATCGTCCAGCGAGCCAATGCTGACGAGTGGATTACCATTAGTAACGTGCGATCAATAATTATTATTTTTTTTTTTACTCCCTTGTTAACGCCAATGACATCATTCCGCCACTAGCGATGGGAACAAGAACGCAGAAATTGGAAATGGAGACGACGAACTCACCTCAAAGCGGTGTCATCACTGAGATTCCCAGCGTCTTCCTCGTCGGACGGATGCCTGCTTGCATTTCGAGAAGACTGGTGGGAATTTTGAGCAGAGTTTGTGCGTGAAGTCCGGCGAGAACCTTCACGCGAAGCTGCTTTCCGAGAGATGGTTTTACCACTCTCAAAGACCTGACGACGAAGATCAGGCATGTTTAACCGTGGGATTCAACGATCGTTGTTAAACGAGGTATGATCCGTAGAAGGGCAAAAAAAAGGATGATAAAGTTTTAGAAGCAAAGAAGAGTATATGAATAGAGACCGCGAGGGTAGCCGTTATATGCGGCAGTAGAATAGTGTCGGTCAAAGTAGGGCTATGCGAGAGGTATGGAAATAGTTGACAATAGGAATAACTTCTCGGAGACAAAGTTCATGGTAGGATACGTCTTCAGGTAGGAAGATACAAAAGTATTTGAGGGCTCAGAGGGTGGGCGACAGGAAGAGATGAGAAGAAATCTTTTTAAATCCAGTAGGCGGCGATTACCATATCTAATAGGATGAATCCCGTGATTTTATTTTATTTTATTATTTCTTTTAAAATTATTTTCATTTTTTTTTAAAGAAAAAAAAAATAATAAGTTTTCTTTAACCTCCATCAAATGTACCTAGGCATCTGGACTATTCACCACAGCCATTCAAATAGTAGGAACCCCCCAATTAGCAGGCCCTGTGCTATCCTATTCGTTCGTACTCAAGGCACACTTGATCCCAGATCTTCCACCTCATGGCGATTACATTTACATCCCATGCCACCAATGGTTCCTATGGCTATCTCCACGTGATGCGGGGTCTGGCTTATCTTCTTCGTCAAAAAGTATGTACTCCGGCGTAGTAGTAGTCAGGTTCGCCTGGCAGCTGAGGCATCCACCCGACTGTTTCTATGGAGTAGCACGAACTGGTCGACATGCCATCTCAATAATATGTAGTCTAGAGAAGCCATGACTGTGCATCTCCTTTGTAATAGTCCATTACCCTGGGGTATCTATTATTGATATTTTCTTTTTCTCTTTTGTCGCAGACATACAAGAAGCCATCCCAGAACCGATATCTAATTGCGTTCCAAAACCAATTCCAGTATGCTCCGCGCTTTGTTCCCTTCAAGATACTCTCTCCCTTCTCTTCTCCGATCGTCGTCATCATCATCATCACCAACCTCTAAATCCACTTGTAAGCTAGCCTCATATGCGCTCATCACGGTCTCTTCGTCAACCCGCACTCCCCCTTGAACGAGTACTCGGATACACTGCGCTAGTCGTGCAATTTCTCGCCTTGTTTGAGGCGGGATATCATCGTTTTGGCTAGAGTATATAGAGCTCGACACCATCTCCTCCATGCGGGTAATCGACACGCTATCCGTGGTGGAAGACGCGGCCGCGGTGTCATCGGCATGTTTCGAAATCCAGATATACCCGTTAACTCCGAGTATGACATCCACATCGCCGCCTCCATTGGCGGTGTTGACTGTCCACACCTGTCTCCGAGACCGAACTACTCCCGTGCCTGATGCGCCCATCGCTCCTGCAGGGATAGGTCTAGACCCTACTCCTCCTTTTACCATCGAACTTGAAGCTCCACTACCACCTGTTCCGGTCACGGCAAGAAAAACCCCATTTCTGAGTTTTCCGTATTTCAAAGACCGCGTATGTAGTGAAGCTGCACCATCCGAATGTACAGTCTGAACTTCCGCGACTACTAGGTCACCTTCACTGAAGAAAGTTCTAATCTGTAGTTCATCGGCGCTAGTTCGCCGACGTAAAATACCGCCCGGGAGATTGATCGCAGACAGTGGGAGCTGTGCAAGGAGCGGAGCAGCAACATCTACCTTCCATCGTCTAGACTGAACTTCAACAATGCGCCCCACGACAAGGTCACCTATTTCTGGTGTATAACGAGCGCGAAGCGGTTGTACGGAAAGAAGTTTGTTGGTCTTCTGAACAGTACCGGCAACCGTGGCAATTATGGAGGTCGAAAGGGGGTTTATATAGGTACCATGTCCTCTGGATGCCTGTCAGCCTGCCCATGAAGTACCAACGCATCTAAAACCTCGCATGGGACCAACCAACCTCATCCATTGTGGATCATCCGTCACAATTTCTCCAGGCGTAACCACTCCTGACGTAATATCTGTTCCTTCCACTAAGCGAGGTCGTTTGCTCGGCCTTGAGGTCCTTCCTGTTGCTAGGTCTACTCCTCCGTCCGAGTCCACGGACATAGAATCCACGTCAGAGTCCGAGTGGGATATGTCGACATGGTCGACCACCGGGGGAAGAATTGTGATAGCCATGCTCTGAAAATTCTCAACTGCCGGATGTCTGGCTGTCAAAACATTTATGAAGTATGGTATATTGTGACATGTTGATATGGAAGGGTTCTAACATATGATGGTGAGAAAGGCTTTCTGTGTAGGGAGCAAACATGACAAACTTGGAGTGGGGACTCGGTATTGATTTTATGCACAACGGCCTGTAAGCATCATGAATCATAGACAGTGAACATATCATTCACGTCCAATTTCCTATACAAAAGCGGGCGGGGAATGTATTAACATTAATATAATATAAACTTAAATAAAATTATAGAAAGGTATGACGAAAATTGTAAGAATAAGGATTGAATATAAAGTGGGGAGCATAAAAGACATGCAATCTACTATATACACTGTAGAGCTCGAATATGATGCTACCGCGGGCTTTATTCAGCGGATTGTGCCTTGGTCCTATAAATGGTCTTTATTAGTATAGTATTTGCGACATGGTGTCTCAGCTCGTTCCGGTCTCGTTCAGTATTAGTTAGGCATCCTTAGCTCAGAAATTCACCCTCAAGAACAAGAAAGTGAGGAAGGAAGAAAGAAGGAAAATGGCCGAGTCAACCATAGGAACTGAGAGGTAGCACAATAAAAGTTTTTCTCAATAATCTCGACATAATCTCGACATAATTTCGACATAGGAAAACAGGTCCAGCCATGGCCCGCAGTTTTGACACAGACCAGATAATTATGACTGGGCTCGGGAAATGTTGAACACCATTTCCGGTATTATTCTGATGAGCTGGTGCAATCCATCTTTCAGGACTTCCTCAGTAACGTCCATACAAATCGATGCAGCGAAAGAAAAATATAGAAAAATTACAAAAGCCAACACTATTAATACATGTATTGAATGAAAGAAGAGAGCTTTCAGGCACCTACCCCCGATGTTCTCTTAGATGAACGTTTGACGACGCCAGAGCTGCTATCGTCTTTCTTTTTCCGACTTGACCGGCTGCTGCTACCACCTTTGGATTTAGAACCAACGTCTTCTTCACGCTTGCGTTTGCCCTTGGAGCCTCCAGTATCCATTAAGACACTGTCGTCATCGTGGGGATCTTCGTCTTTCCGCGCCTGGTTGGGTGCTGCTTTCTTGGACGTGCGCAAATTCGATGGTCGAGAGGCAGACTTCTCGGAAGCGTTCTCGTTGTCTTGTAAGAAAATATGCGGCTGGTTCCTTCGCAACCAATTGTAAACCGAGATTGGATTTCGCAATGCAGCCTCTCTCTCACGTTCGACAAAAGAAAGTTTCTCAGGGATGCGACTCAATTGTACGAGTGCTGATGTATCACCTAGTTTGGCGTCGGTAGCCAGGTAATACTCATTTTCGTGTTCAGGCGTGAAGAACCCAAGCCTATGTTCCGAAACAATATTTCCGGATTGGTTTTCTTCTGGTTGAGAAAGCGTATGGGGGATCCTTATCAACGAGGTATACTGCATGCGTGGTGCAAAAGCATCGCTCCGTTTCACAGAATTCTCCAAGTCACAGTAATTCTCAACCGTCATGCCATCAAGTGTCAGCTCCACTCTAGCATTTCTGAGCATTGCGCTAGCCGCAGAAGGATCATTGTGTGAGGGCGATAGCTCTCTTTGAGGAGTTGGGGGGAAGAGATCATCTCCGGGAGCACTCAGATCGTACCGTAGGTCCGGTGAGATATATAGACTGTCGTTAAACTCTAGGAGGGTTTCTAGTAGCTGGCTACACAGTATTATTATGTGAGTCATACATGAAGAAAGATAGACTGGGGAACACACTCATTCTGTTCCTGTATTCTCTTTGAGAGATCCTGGATGCGCAACTCCTCCCGGATAAGCGATTCGCTCTCTCTCATTCCAAGCTCAAATTTTACTTTAAGCTTCGCAAACTTCTTTCTGCGGGAGACAAATTAGCATGCTGCACTGGATAAAGTCATGAACAGATGCGCCTACTTGAAAGACCGGTAAGACTGTTTGGTAGGGGCACCTGCGGGAGCATCGGGGAGGCTTTCAGCCAGGGACTGGGCATCATCTGCATCTTGTGACATGGTGTAGCAGAAGCAACGGTGTTGAATTTGACAAGAAAAGGTCAAAACTGTCACAAACACGTGAGTGTAATAACGTATTGGAGTTGAATAAGTTCAACAATTCTAGTAATAACCTTGATCGCGCATTCAGCGGCTATGGGATCTGGTAGTGTTGCCAAGAGGTCCTTGTGGACCAAATGATCCGGGCGGAACGTTTCTGCCCGTCAAAAGAAAGGAAAAAAGAGAAGAAAAAAAGTTTCCTCTCGACAATGAGTTACTTATTCCCTAACAAAGTCCTTTTAGAACATTCATACCGATAGATCGTGCCACAATCTGACTCAGTGCTTGTTCAGCTGCTAATAATTAACGCAATTTTTCTTTTCTTTTCTTTTTCTTTCTGTTCTCTTTGCTTTGTCGCTTGGGTTTGCAAGCAAAATGTCGGCAGTTGACGAAGCAAACCACAAAAAGCGGAAGTTACCAGAGGTATCCGAGATCGAGATCGACGTCTCTGCTCCTGAACCCCCATCGAAAAAAGCGTTGCGTAAAGCAAAGAAGAAATCTGCCGAGGCTCCACCAGAGACTACTACTAGCGAACATAAAACGGAAGTCGCTGCAGACCATGAAGAAAATTCCAAGAAACGCTCAGACTACGGCATTTGGATTGGAAACCTAGCGTTTTCTGTTGGTAAAGATGACCTACGCAAATTCTTTACAAGCAACTGTTCTTTCACGGAAACTACGATCACTAGAATACATTTACCGAAGCCATCGGAAAAGAATGGTAGAGCACAAAATAAAGGATTCGCATATGTTGATTTCTCCAACCAGAAGGCCACGACTGAGGCATTGGGGCTGAGTGAACAACTCCTATCTGGGCGCCGTGTGCTTATAAAGGATGCAAAGAATTTTGCCGGTAGACCAGAAAAGTCTCAACAGGAAAATCAGAAGGCTGGCGCTGCTGGGTCGGCCTCTGGTAACCCTCCCTCCAAGCGTATATTCGTCGGCAACCTTAGCTTCGACGCCACAAAAGAGACCATCGAGGAGCACTTTGGAAAATGTGGGACGGTTGCACATGTACAAGTAGCGACTTTTCAAGACTCCGGAAAATGCAAAGGCTATGCCTGGGTGACATTCGAAGACCTCAAAGCCGCAGAAGCAGCGGTGAGAGGCTTTGTTATGGTTAACGAAGACGATGAAGATGAAGAATTACATGGGTCTGACTCCGAAAATAACAAGAAGCCGAAGAAGCCGAAGCAAAGAAGGGTATGGGTAAACCAGATTTTGGGTCGACGTATGCGGATGGAGTTTGCAGAAGACGCAACAACACGGTACAAGAAACGTTTTGGTAAGGACGGCGAAGGCAAGAAAAATCAAACTACAGATATTAGTGAGACAGGGCCCTTTGAGGACCAGGATGCAACCGGAAGACCACCTCAACGATCGCGATCCGCAAGGACTATGCAGGAAAAGACGGATTACTCAAGATACGACAAGGAAACCGTGCAAAAGCTTAGTGGTGCCATTGTTGAGTCTCAGGGAAAGAAGACTACGTTCGATTGAAATGGCCAAGATTTTTCTCTTCAAAGAGACAAGAGAATAGCTTGTGGCTATTACAAGTGAAGATATCAGTACCCAGGAGCTCCTCAATGGGAGAAAAACGAACTACAGGCCCGAGAGTTGTTCATGATTTTAGCTTCTCCCATCCCCAAGGGTCTGATATCATTCGGGAAGCCTTGATTTTACATGGTAATGATCAACAGTTTGCTCCTATCCGGGCGTTTGTTGACCCAGCTGGCGAATAGATCTCCAGATTATTGATACCCAAGGAGCAGCAATCCGTATCTAAGCCAAATAGCTGACATAATAAGTGTCTATAATAGCTATATAGGTTGATCTTCTTTCCAATCCTTCTGCGAGTAGCTTATTATTAAGTATACATAACCAGCCACAACAGCGTCGATAATGGCAGTGGGGGCATTTCAACAAACTCTTGTAGAGTCGACTCTCTTTGCGTTTCGCTTTTGTTGCTGGTCCAATGGCTTATGTAGCAGCCAGTGGTGTATAACAATATTAATATGGTATTCCTCAATAACGTGGTAGTCCTTCAAACTAACTGACATTGAATTTCTTTACTTCCTTCCAATGTCTCGTAGATCCCTCTTAGTTCTAGAATCGCTGATGTGGTTTGGGGCGCTAACCGGATTGGGAAGGTTTGACATCGTGGACCGGAGATGTCATGGCTCAAGGCTCATGCTCAAAAACCACCAAAGTTATTGCGCCCTTTAGACTATCCGCCCTTTTCCTACTCCTCGTGCCCTCGCTTCTGAGGTGCATACTTCTTTTTCTTTTTCTCTTTCAATACTGTCCATCACACCTTTCCTGCTCTACCCCGTGAAGAAGCATCAAACTTGTTTCCATCCCGTTGTTGTGCACAGTCTGGCCCACCTTTTCCTCCAACGCCGCCGGTCTCGCCGCAATCTATCCCAGGTAGCTGCGACCGTTCCTCGACCTGTTTCCAGCGTTTTAAAACCCAGATAACCCTCGGATACGACCATTTAATAGCACTAATATTTTTTTTTCCTTTATTTCCCCCCGCTTGGATGGCTCCCCGTCGTCACAATATCGGTGCTAGCCGGCGAAAGAGAAGAGATGAGGAAGGAGAGGATGAAGGCTCTATAGATGGAGAATTGGAGGATGATTCTTTGAGTGATGGGTCTGGTATTAGCAACCCCGATGACGATGATGCCGATGGTGAAGGCAGCGATGACAGCGATGACGATGTGGTGTCTACGTCCCCGCAGGTCGGTGCCAACGGTCGTCGTCGAATTAATGGTCGTGTGCCCGAAACAAACCAAGAGTTGGCACGGCGCCATTCTGCCTCACCTAGGAAACATCCCCTGATGACCGCTGTGTCGGATACGGAGGCAATGATGAATGGACTAAAAATATTGGACGAATCGAGCGACGTGATGGAGGTACACTTTGACGACTTGAAGGGGGAACCCAACCATCAGACCGAAAGAGCACCGTCTGCCCCTCCGACAGAACCAAAACGAGACACATTTTTGGACAGAAAGCGTCGTGAACAAGAAAGACACATTAGGGAAAAGGATGAAAGCCCAGTGTTTGTGCCTACCCGAGGTAGCTTCTTTCTACATGACAAGCGTTCTACGGAAACAGTGACAAACGGCCACAAGCCATTTAACAAATCGAAATCAAGGCCGTATGGCCTCATCGTGGATGGTAATGTTCGCAGGTATGATTCCTTCGACCGCACACTTATTCATCTTGACGGCAACACATCAGCACTTAAATGGCAATGCATCTCTGACTGTTTCCAGGACTTCTGCCAAACCAGTTGCCAGCGAGGGACTGTGGACACATGATCTTCACGATACAGTCGTTGGAGATGAGCCATCTGGGTCAAAGCCCTCTAACACATCGGCGCTGACATCTATCATACCTCCGAAACCTGTTCCAACGGCCCCTAGATCGTCACCCCCCAACAGGTCTTTTTCTAGCACTACATTGATTGGAAATGTGCCTGTAGTAGTATCCCTACCGGGCATGGAGCATCCGGTCCCTTATCCTTCTGTTTCGAAGAAGCAGCACACACGTTTACCTCAACATCGACCCCCTCTACGTCGAGACAAGCCCGTTCGAATCTCACTACCAGGCCAACCTCCTAGGTATATCCTACCTGCGACAGAGAGATCTTTCATTTTCATTCCACGAGCTTTGCGACCCAACCAACAGACATTTCGAGGTCGTGGTCGTGGCGGATTCTACGGAGGACGGCGTCCTAGCCTTTATGCAAACTCTACCTACACATCGAGTATCACCGTAAGTCGAAGATCATCATTCGGAAAGGCGCCATCTCAAGAGGGATACAACTCGCCGGCGGGTTCAGTACTCTCGAGACATACTATGGTCACAACAGAGAACGGCAAGCCAGTAGTCCGCCTTCCTCCACCTGGTAGGCCACCTGGCAGCGTTGGAACGGCCCCGCAGACAACTGCTGGACCAGCAGCTGCTCCGATTACTGTACCGCAACCTCCTCCTCATCCCCAACCACCAAATCCCGTCTTTCGTGAGAGCCGTCCGGCTCCGATACCCATGCATCAGCCTCGTCCGCAGAAGGCAGTTTCCCTCGCCGATATTGAAACGCCGGCGAGATTCCCGTTCAATCCTCCCCAACCACAGCAGGAACAACCATTCCATCATCAGGTCCCAGTGTCTGCAAATGGTTCCGGTTATGGTCCTGATGCCTCTGGTCACCCCCCTCCTTCCGCTCACAGATCCTTAACGCCAACTCTCCACAAACAAGATCGTACGTTCCATGCCCCGTCTCATATGCCTGCATACCAACAGGCCTTCTGGCCTGCCTCCTATCCACCAGGCGCTATTTACTATCCTAGCTCGGGAACGGAGTTTCCACCATATAACTCCGCTGTGGGACCTGGGCCATCCGTACCGCCTTTACCACCTGGACAACAAGCCCCATATGTGATTCCCGCTTCCCATGGCTCGACAGAACAACCGTCACTGTCAGGCACCGTTGCACACGAAGCTGGTGGAACAGTATATTTCTACGACACCACACAAATGCCTCCTAATTCCTCATATGCAATGCCTGCTGCACCTGGAATCGGTGCAGTTATGGATATGGGCGCGCCTCCAGTTCCATTCTATTATTATCCGTACCCTCAGGGGGGTGTCTATTACCCTGCCCAGTAAAACACACAATGCCCATGCCATTGTGTGGAACTATTTTTCTTCTTTTTTTGCCCTTTCTTTCGTTTCCTCCTTCGTTTTTTTTTTTTTTTTTTTTTTTTTTTTTTTTTTTTTTTTTTT
>NW_022476027.1:0-9115 GCF_009193645.1 Aspergillus pseudonomiae | reverse complement strand
TTTTTTTTCCTCATTTTAACACAAAATATCATTCTCGTCTTCGTTCGTATCATTCTGTGATCAATTTCGTTTGCAATTCTCTTCTTTTCCTTTATTGTCCTTCTTTTTCCTCTTTTGTTTTCACTATCCATACTTTGTTGCGATGCTAAATGCTTACCATTAAAATCTATGATGGCCGTTCATATCCTTAGTAGCTTTGAACGATGTGCTTTTTGCTGGGGCTTTCTTTCGCTTTCTTCCTTTCGGATACGGTCTTGTCTGTTCTGCTCCTCCCATCCGCTCTGTCTTAATCGCGGTTAGATTAGGATTTCATGCATATTTTCAGCGTTTGTTTTTCATCATTGTCTGTTGTCAACGGATCTATGTCGGAAGATGTCTCACGTTTTATAAGGATACCATCATTTTCATCTGAAGGATGATACGACAATGGTTTTTTTTTATTATTTTTAGCTGGTGATTAGCGGTTTGTTCTGCAACGAGCCCGGGCAGATACTTCAGTCGCACCCTCCAGGGATTGATTTTGGAGTAATGTGTGCTATCAAGGCTTTCTGTAGTTTGACACAACTTCGCATATCGATCCATGAGTATCTCTATCCAATGTAGGCCGGTGCTATTGACGTTTGTACTACCTGTAAGCATGGATGCAAAGGGAAGAAAGGAGTTGGTAGTAGAAGTAAAACAATGAAGAAAAACTACGTCGTTTGAATGGGGCCCTTTGAAGGCCCCTATTCTATTGGCAGCAAGCCGATCAATGACCACTAAGGTCTGTGTCAGGAAGATGTGCATGTACATACCGTACCTCCACAGGGTTCTAAAGCTAGGCATGCAGTATGTCTGTAGGGTATGTGACGTAGTTCCAGGTTGGTATATTACATACACACTCTGGAGCACTAGGAACTTAGTACCAAAGGTTAACTAACTTAGGTTCTCAGCAGCCACCAGCCAACCACCAACGGGGATGCCCCGGAAGCCTACTGGGCTTCACCGCCCCCCGCCGAATGCAGCAAAGCAGATGACCACCTACCCCCGTCAAGGCGTCGCCCTTTAATCCATCGATTCCTCTTTTCTTCTTCTCTTACTTTACCTACCTGACTTCACTTCCAACAATCTTATTTACATCATCGTCATCATCATCATCATCATCACTTTCTTCCGCCTCCATCCCACAGTCATTTCATTCAACCAACGCCATCCAGGTAGCTCGATACTTATCACTGATCTATCCTTTCTCATCACTAGCGTGCCCGCTTCCTTATCTCTAGGGGCATGTTTGGGATCTCAAGTGATTTCATCGTCTAGGGAAACTTGAAAACATCATGTCGACCTCTGCGTCCCAGGCTACTTCCGTTAACCCGAATACCTTAATCACGGTCAAGGTGCTTTACAATGACAATACTCGTCGCTTCAAAATCCCTCTAAAAGAGCTTGAAGCTCGTGTTCTCCCCCAAAAGGTGCGTCTCCACCCTAGCTCCGACCGGAGCTTACAGTCTTCCCTTGTATGGTGTAGATCCTCTTTACTTCTTGGAAATTTCCACTTTGAAAGGCTTCCGTCACCGAGGTTTAATTTCTCTGGAAATGAAAAGAAATAATTAAAAGATGTTTCCCACACAGAGTTACTAAATCTTCTAGCCTCATTACTGATGTGATTCTCGTATGTAGCTCCGTCAGCTTCTTGGCATCCCGAGAGATGTTAACGTCACTCTTGAACGTTTATCTGACAGCGCCGGTTGTTATATCCACCTGGACAGCGAAAACAGTGCTGTCTACAAGCAACTCTACCGTGCTGCAAAGGCCAAACTGAAACTTCGAATCAGAGTTACGGAGGTTGACACTACTACCTCTCAATCACCATTACCCGCAGAAGATTCCTCTGAGCACCAGGATCAGGTGAGATACAGCTACCTTCAAACAGTATTAAGCTCTCCGCTCCCTGAAGGCTCGGCTAAAGCTGTTTCCGAATCGCCACATGATGCTGTGAAGCCCACCGAAACTGAGCCCGGGGCCATGCAATGGTCTAATACGGGTGTGGTAGCTCCCGAGCCACCACACCAAGACTTTAGCTTGGGCCAGGATAACCTCAACACCCCCGTGGTCTCACATAAGTCTCCCACAGGTGTCTTTTGCATTGATTGCAATCATTGTGGTTTATCTATTCCTAATGAGCACTACCACTGCAGTATCTGTGATGATGGTGATTATGACCTATGTCTCCATTGTGTAGACTCGGGTGTTACCTGTCCAAATGAGGACCACTGGTTAATTAGACGCATCGTTAAAGATGGCATTGTCACCAACAGCACCACAGAGACTGTTGCTCCTCGAAAGCTCCAGACTGATGGTCCCGAGGAGTCCCCCGAGAAGGTCGAACAGAAATCAAAGTTTGTCCCAGAATCCGTCTCTGAAGACACTCCAAAGACTTCACCAGTTGTTGTTGAAGTCCCTATCCACTCGGAAGCCCGGATTTGCAATGCTTGTCTCAAGGGTACGTTTCTCTCTATTTCTTATACCCCTCCCCTCTATGTGGCGGCTCCTAAGGCATATTATTCGTATACTAATTAGAGACAGAATTTAACGAAACCAAAATGGTCACTTGCCTTCAGTGCAAGGACTATGATCTTTGTATCACATGCCTTCTGAAGGATGCCCATGGTCATCACCCAGCTCACAACTTTTCTCTTCTTCATGACGGGCCCTTCTGTCTGAAGAATTTGGTTTTGTCCCGCTGTAAACCTGGACGCCGCTATCAACATGCCGCCATCTGTGATGGCTGCGAGAAGGTGGGTTATGTACTTGCGAATTCGTGACTGTAAACTAACACATCTTTAGAATGTCGTCGGTGTGCGCCATAAGTGCCTCACCTGTCCTGATTGGGATTATTGCTCTGAGTGTTTTTCAAATGCGCCAGAGACTCATCCTGGTCATCGATTCGCTCCAATTTATGAGGCCATATCTGAGCCATCTCAGGCTCATGAGGTCCACTATGGCATCTTCTGTGATGGGCCCCTTTGCAAGAACAAGGCAGTCCCTGGATATATAACTGGGGTCCGTTACAAATGCTCTGTGTGCTACGATCTCGATTTCTGCGCCAGTTGTGAGGCGCTTCCGACCAATACGCATAACCGAACTCACCCAATGGTCATGCTCAAGACCCCTGTTCGCAATGTTACTATCAGTACACTCCAAGAGGATAGATTCGGAGGATCTACAGTCGCCCTTGGCGATCATGCTCAAAGATCCCCATCGACCCAAGCCATCAATTCGGTGGAACCCGAACGCTGTATCCCCGATGTGCCCGTTAAAGAAGAGTCGGGGTTATCACAAGACAGTGAGACCGTGAAGCAGGAACGTCCACTTTCGAAGGAGCAGCCAATTAAAACTGAGAAGTCCACTAACAATGCGGCTTCCGGATACGACGCTCTATTCGTGCGTGACACTGTACCTGACAGCACCATTATGTCGCCTAACAAGGTGTTCCGTCAGACCTGGACTCTCTATAACCCCGGCCCGCTTGCGTGGCCTGCTGGAAGTGACGTGCGCTTTGTTGGTGGTGATTCAATGTTCAATGTCGATACCAACCACCCTTTGAGTCTGGACTCTATCTCTGCTGCTATGGAAAGCAACAAGTTGTCAGAGCCGCTAGAGCCCGGCCAGAGCTCCGACTTCACTGTAACACTCAAAGCTCCCAGTCGAGTAGGTACTGCCATCTCGTACTGGCGACTGAAGCTCCCAAATGGCATGCCCTTCGGTCATAGACTGTGGTGTGAGATCCAAGTACGGGAAAATGTACCTTCTATCAAAGGCCCATCTCCATCTGGCTTGGAGCCGGAGGGAGCACACGGCTCGGAAAGCGCCGAAAGCCATATGATCTTCCCTAAACTGGAGAAGGAGTCCCCTGACGCAAGTGCCTATGAAGGGGGTATTGTAGCACCAGTGGCTCCCTCCGTGTCCAACCCGTCTGAGCAAGATGTCCTGGAAGATGTGGAGAGTCTGTCGTTGGGTGATCATGAAACGGAGAACGGGTTCTTAACTGATGAAGAGTATGACATTTTGGATGCCAGTGACCAGGAATTTATGGATGTCAAGTCGCGTGAGTGATTCTGTTAGGCCTTGCTATCGGTGGCTACCATGAAGGTCATGCACTGATCTCGACGGATCTTGTCCGATGAAAAGGAGGAGTGGGTCAGGTAAGGATGAAAGCAATTTGCAGTGTGATTGGCAAAAAGAAAATCTGAAAGCCAGTTTGGGATTATCATTTTTTTTTTTTCCTTTATTCATCCATTGTCTAATTTGATTTTGCGTGCGGCTATTCAAGGGATAATAATACTACATCTCCTCTAAGAAGCTGTTCTGGAACTGCCTAACATGGAGGTCGGAATGACAAACAAACAACAAAACAGACAAAATGAATTAAGTTTTCTCGGGTAGACCATTCTCTCTCTCTCTCTCCTCCCCAACCGTGACGATCTTTTTACTTTTTTCCTTCCTTTCTCCACTGTGTTCCTCAACTGTGTTCCACATTCCGAGGTTCTTTTCGGCCCAAAGTCGCAACGACCTGTTGATTTGTCGGTCGCCTCAGTTACGCTCCACTCCCATCTTTGGATGTCCTCCAGAGTATGGACAGTAGGAGTTATGCACACCGTATGGAGTACATTGTTGTTGATCCCTTGGAGGGGCCGGCACTCCCCATAAAATTGCTCACCATCCCTCCGAGACTAAATGGACGTGTTCATCGAAGAATCGCACCTGCCGAGTAGGATCTTCCGCTCTTTCCAACCACAATATAGATCTGGATGATCTGATAGTATCGGTGAAAGCTACGACTATCGCCGCCTTTCTGTTCCTCGTCTACTGGCATACCATCCTTGGTACTGTTGAGAGAAACCCCAAGCGGTACCGCTCATAGACGATAAAGGAAAGTGTATCACCGCCATGGGGAGTTTACTCAATCTTGCTATCCTTACCATCTTGGTGGCGACGTTCTACGGCCCTGTATACCGGCAGCTGACTGTGTTGGGAGTGCTCCGGAAAGCCACAGACGAGGTAAGATTGGCAGAGCAACAGGCCTTCCACAGAATTGAAGACACGATGCAATGTGAAGATCTACATTATTACATGCCTTCCCATAAGATCTTCACTGCCTGTGAAGACTCTGTGCTGCCCCGATTCAAGTGGTTTCCTCCCTTAGGGAATTTCGAAGGGCCGGTGGATTCGACTGGGTCCATCCATGTCATTGATCCCAGGGTGAGCTTGTCCGTATCTTTCGCTCTCAAGGTGTGGAACTGAATCGAGTGTATCCTGTCTAGACCATGAAATCGACACGTCTAGCCTTTGAAAACTTCGCTGGCCCCTTAATCACGCATGGGATAGAAGTCCTGGAAGACCCGGACAGTCCCGATGCCGTCTATATCTTTGCTGTGAACCATTTGCCAAACTTGGCGTATTACCATGCTGGTCTACATTCCCAGGAAATTCCGAAGGCGCGCTCGCAGGTTGAGCTCTTTCATCATGTTCTTGAAACTAACACGGTCCGGCATGTGCGCTCCATCAGGCATTCACTGATCGCTACCCCAAATGACATTATTGCTGAGAGTCCTCTCTCCTTTTATGTTACTAATGACCACTTCTACCGTGAGGGCTTCAAGCGTCAAATCGAAGATCTTTTTCCTGCAGCCAAGTGGTCTAACATCGTGCATATTCAACTGGACAGCCTTGAATCAGAGCAGGCAGAAACCGGCGTTGATGCTAAAGTGGCGTTGACTGGATTACAAAACAACAACGGTCTTGGACATGGCCAATCGGAGGGGGAACTACTCATCTCTAATGCCATCGGCGGGATAATGTATCGTGGCCGGACGAATCCTGAAACCCACAATATCTCTATCGTGGACGAGGTTCATTTCGATAGTTCTATCGACAACCCGAGCTATTATGCGGACCCATACCGGACTTCCTCTGATGACGCCAGTGGCTACGTGCTCGCAGGGCTACTACGAACCATCGACGTAGCTAAGAATCATGCCGATCCAAATGGTAAGGACGGTGCTATGGTGTGGTATACACGTCCCAAGGCCACAAAGGAAGAAGGGGGTCCTGTAGAATGGGAGACTCGCTTGATATTTGAAGATGACGGAACGAACATTAGGTCGAGTAGCACAGCATTGTTAGTCCCCATTGAGCCGAAGCCCCAAGAGAAGAAGAAAGCGTGGCTGTTCGTAACCGGCTTTGTCTCAGAAAGTGTTATTGCTGTTGAAGTCTTGCTATAATGCTCCAAGGGCGAGTGCCCTGTGGTGACGGGATACGGGGAATGTCCACTAAATTAAACCATATGGATTTCAGAGCCGAGGCGACACGAAAGCAGATTGATTGATGGAACATGACTTAAAGTATAAATGGCTAGCCAAGAAGATACCTCGAGGTGTAACAGCATTGCTCGAAATTGATTCAATTCATTTGCTTCAAAGCTTTCACAACATCCTCCGTCTTCATTACGTCGGCGAACTCGCCTTCTAAGCTCGCCACTGAAACGGCATGGACAGTCTCAGCATCGAAGCCCCCCTTTGCCCAAGTTGCCGTAGCATCAGCAACAAGTACGATGTGCCCCCGATCCACGCGGGCCTGGTTAGGCATGCCATCTTCTGGGTCAAGTGCCGAGGGCCCGTCGGGGTACCGGTCCACGACCCCTAAGTTCGCTGCCATGCGTACCGTGGTCGATACACAATGGTCTGTTGTGAGGCCGGCAAAAAGAATCTGCCGAATCCCTCGAGTACGAAGATGCACTTCCAGGTCGGTCCCTATGAAGCTTGAATTGACACACTTCCACATAATCACTTCAGATCCGTCAGCCGCCGGCTGGGCAACATCAAGTGGCTGGATACCGTTTCCGGGGTCATTGCGGTGGAGAGGGGAATTTGGGGTAGTTGACGAATGGAAGATGTGAATTATTTCCTTGGCGTTTCCCCCTCCAGTTTGGTTCTTGATGGCGGCTCGAAAGGCCTGGATGAGAGATAGGATGTTGTCCTCGTAGGACGGATTGGAGCGGGAGGTCCCCCAGTAAGTTGGGTGAGTGAAGGCTGCTTGGTTGTCGATGAGCACCAGCGCTGTGGGGAGACTCCAGTCAAGAGACATGGTTTATTTGTGTGAGAGTGTGTGTGTATACAACTTGTAGTATCCGTGATGGTTGGAAAGGTGAGATAAATCAATCCCAATTATAGAGAATAGACCATGGAGAGTGAGTCATTGCTGTCACCTTGGCCATGACTAATATCACGATGACATCGAATGCCAAAGAAGATCAGTTCGTTCCCTTCCAAGCATGTTGCGTCGAAAGTCGATGACAACATAGCAAGGAAAGTAATTTAGCATGCCTGGCTGCCTCGGCGCCTGAAGAGCCTGGTCTCCTATCCTGAATGCCCTAGGCATCCAACACGCCGGTCCTCTTGGTATCACATCAGCCTTCGAGCAATCAATTCCTTCTCCCCTTCAACCCCCTCCCCCCTCCATACTTTGGGAGAATGTCATCCTCTCTTGGTGCCCAGAAGGCCCTTGTCACCCGGTCCTATCCGTTGTTCTCTACCCCCTTTTCAGCTCTTCCACAGCATCACCTTCGGCGGCGCGATATCTACCTTACCTCCCGTGGCCACGCTTCATCTTCCAAAACTCATACTCGTCCCTCTTCCTCCGCCCAGCCAGCCACGTCCAGAGTCCCTTCTACATCTTCAACTGCAACCACATCTCTAGCCAACGATGTCAACCCGCCACCCAGCACTCGCCCGGCCGATCTCGACCTTCCAGACCCGGTTTCACGCTCCGCCGCAACGGCCGATAAGTTAAAACGTTATATCGCAATGGGTCGCGCATATCTTTCTTTCTACAAAACCGGCCTCAAAAATGTCTACCATAACTATCGCGCCTCCTTGCCTATCCGTCGCTCGCTCGGTCTCCCCGCTTACCTCCCTACCTCTCCTCCGCCTGCTCCGCCGTCGTCCAATTCTCAGAGTAAGAAGAGCACTGCATTGCGCAAAGCAATCGAGTCTGTTCAACTCAGCCGCTCAAGCTTCCAATTGGTTCGTCGCGCTGCCTATGATGTCCGGCGCATGATCCCTTTCACTCTCATTCTCATCGTGTGCGGGGAGATGACACCCTTGGCTGTCCTAGCCTTCGGGAACGCCGTCACGCCGTTCACCTGCCGTGTCCCTCGGCAACTGGAGAAGGACCGCGTGCAGCGGGTGGCCCGGAAACGCGCCGCCTTGGTCGCGCAGCAGGCAGCCACGAGTGGATCCGTTACGCCGCCTGTCGCGGGATCGGATGTAGAGCTGGATATACTGGTCAAGATGTATACAAATCTGGAATGGATTGAAAGTGCGAGCGCCGAGGAAATCCTGCGCGCATGTGCGGTGCTGAATCTAGCGAAGACACATACTCGACCTTCCGGACTGATGTCGCTGTATCGGGCGAGGCTGCGGCGGTATGCAGAGTACTTGTCTTTGGATGATCAGTTGATTAGACGCTGTGGGGGTGTTCGAGCGATGGAGGGTGTAGAGGTCAGGATTGCAGTGGAGGAGCGCGGTGGTGTTGGTGTGACGGAGGGTAAAGAAGGCTGGGATGCGGAGAGGGAGGAGAGACGCTGGCTAGAGAAATGGCTAGAGAGGAGGTAGGTTGGTTTATTCCATGTGTTATACTGTAGATTCAATCTGTCTCTGTAAACTAGCGGGTCTGTGTTATACATATAGATACAGATATTTAGACGTAACCTGTCTCGTTTACCCTCAACGATGGGCTACTTATCATACTATAATCTACTAGACTCTCGAGATGCATTGAACGATCACCATAGCAAGCGAAAGTGCTGTTGAAAGAAGGGAGAAAGGGATTTTACTGTAAAACATGCCATTGATTCATGTTCGCCCAGACGATCCGCTATACGCCGCAGTTCCCCCTACATAACGCTTATATATCGCCACAGATATCGTATACCCTCATGCAAAGGATCGAAAAATGGTATCGTACGCTAATATCCGGATATTAGAACAAAACGTAATAATAATAGTGGTAGGAGTAGTAGGAGTAGTAGTCGTGGCTTTTTGGTTTTTTTTTTTTTTTTTTTTTTTTTTTTTTT